>NC_134570.1:51028862-51048862 GCF_050947875.1 Dermacentor variabilis | reverse complement strand
TCCAGATCCGAAAATACCATTTTTTTTTTTACTTTACTTCGTTTAACAGGAAACCATTTTGACTTCTGTCGACAATAAATTGTTTTGTTCTGGGTAGGGTAGCTGACGTTACTGCTGTGCGTTCCAAATGTCCGACTCTTATTATTCGTTGTGCTATTGGGCTTGTAGTCTCAACTGCTGTGTGCTCCAGCAGCCTAGTCTTTCCCGAACTTGTCTCACTGGCCTATTATTTCTGGAAGGTCGAGCCTCGAGGAGACGTAGGGCCCACAAAGATGTCCCATGGAGTGATGTTCAACTATACGAGGCCAGACTGCCGCCCCTGCTGCCTCTACTCCATCTCTGTGTGGTGTGACGCGTCATGGTGAGCATCTCCTTTCTTTATTTCCTCCTCCTCCTCCAATAGGTGTGCATTGTGTTCCTACCATTGCTAGCCCCTTTGTCTCTCTCCCTTATGCAGGCATTTTATAGGTTGACACGTAAGTAACAATCATGGTTCACTCGGAATGTGCAAGGGTTCAGATAAACCCCTCTGGCATGAGTAAGTGTTAGTCCTCCACTTAGCTGCATTGTCGAGCGTTCTCGCAGTCTACATGGTGGAATCAAGGCCATTACCACATTTCCAACTCCCGTTTCAAGCCAACTGACAATAAGCTCTATTTCAAGGCAACGTCACGCCGGATTTGTTGCTTTACTGACGCCAGCCGGAAGCTCGATCCTGCGAATACACAGGAGGACGTATTGATCGTTCACGTGCTGTACCACTTGTAGTTTGCACTGAACGTGCGTCACAAATCATGGCTGCAGCTGCGAACGACGGGTACACCACTATCGATGCAGGATTGAACGAATCTTGCGTGACATTGGTCTGAAGGAAATAGTGGAACTGGCCTAGTATATGAGCCCGACTGTGTTGTTTTGCGGAGGAGCATGTGGCGTGTTTCGAGTGCGTCATTTGATACGTCATGGCATTCGTTTGTTGCAGCATGCTATAGGCGAGACGGCAGACAAACTCTCCGCAGGGCCAGGATAATGTAGTGATTCTATTAGAATCATTTTCTACTTTTCACACTTCGCCATAGGTCGACGCGGAGCTCCGCCTGCCTTATCACGAAGATCTGCGCCGGTCGTGAGCTGTGGTGATAATAAAGGAAAAGAAACGAGGAAAGGAATCCCTGCATTATACCGGCACATATATTATTAAAAGTCCTTCTCTCTATATCTTTGTCTCTCTCTTTCTCTGCGTCACAGCGTCGTCTGCTTAGTTGCGAGGGCCAGATCACGCCTTGTGCAGCTTTTATTTCAAGAGCTCGATGGTGTCATTCTTTTCTTGCACTTTGATGTAACTTCACTTTTCTCTTTATTCTAGTCATCTCTTATCACCCTTCGTGACGGACGTGCAATGCCGGCGATACAGCGGGGGCCCGGCTTCGCGTGAGCCAGAATGTCGCAGTTTCACCTTGTAATGGATATCGCAATCATAAGGAAAGGCGAAGAAAAAGTGAACTCGAAAATACCTGTTACAAGAATAGGGCTCCTGCGCAACATTGCTTCTATTCAGAGTAAGGTCGCTGTTCGACCAAGCATTGATCGACAACACGGTTCATATTCCCCGCGATCGGTGACAGCCCTTGGTATGGGTACTCATACTCTCGCTAAATGCCGTTCTGCGTATACCGCATCACTGTTAGCTGCTGCACGGGTACCGTGTTAACCAGTGCACTTCATTCGTTCCGTTCCGACAGTTCCCTATTTCGAAAGGCCACTCTATGACGCTGACCAACCCTGCAAACATTTTGAGGTCGAGAGCTGGAGAGACGCACGCGCGCCGAATAGCGGAGCCAACTCGGAGCCTAAAATTCGAACCGCCGGTGTATCTCTCAGCGTGACAATTTCGCAAGAACGCGAACACGCTCCGAATTAACGACTACTTCGAAACGCTCCATTTCTGGCATGCTCCTGACACCCTACAGTTCAGCCACAGGCATGCGCTTATCCGCATACACTGGGCAGGAGAACAACACGTTACCCAGCTATTGAACAGGTAGCTGCACAATGTATTGATTTCGTGCCCTGTACTCCTGTTCATGCGAAGTGATGACCACGTGGCTGAGCAATTGTGCCGCGCGAGGCGCAATGATTTGTTCGCTCTGAGGTTAAACGAGCAGTGCCCCTATAGTGTATCCGAGTCTCAGTTCGTAGCCTCATACCCCGGTGCGATTGCAACTGTATACTGCAAGGGAATAGGACGCTGGCCGTTTGTCAATAAACAAATGGCGAGTCTCCCATTGCCTATCAAGGCAGTACCTCGGCAGTGCGCCCGACGATTCCAAGGTCGGATTAAAACCTTGATTCATGCGACGTTGGCTCATAGCTGGTTGGAACGCAGCGAAGTTGGGATGAAGACAGAAAACGCCCACACGCACGCACACACGTAGGACAAGCTCCGAGTTTAAAGTAAGGGTTCTAGGAGCTGCGGGTAACAGAGAGGTTTAGAATAGGATAGTCAAGCCACAACCAAGCGTTGGGGGACACATACTCTATTGTGGGCCCTTTGCGATTTTTTTGTGCTCGCTTTGCTTTCTTCCGCACGGCCGGTCATTTGCGTCCCCAGACGCTTGAGCACTTTGACCTATTACACTCTAATGTTTTTGTCTCATGCAGTCGCGCTGGGTGGGGAGAGACTCATCGCAAACCCCGTCTCCCTGCGCGGAGGCGGCGGGCGGACTCCCAAGGGCTGCCTCGTGTCACTTAAGGGGAAATTTGCCTCCCTCTACATTTGTTTGGCAGTAAATGTTTACGCCGCCACCCATCTTGCGCAGAGTATCACTTGGCAACACCTTCCGGCTAATCTATCTATCTATCTATCTATCTATCTATCTATCTATCTATCTATCTATCTATCTATCTATCTATCTATCTATCTATCTATCTATCTATCTATCTATCTATCTATCTATCTATCTATCTATCTATCTATCTATCTATCTATCTATCTATCTATCTATCTATCTATCTATCTATCTATCTATCTATCTATCTATCTATCTATCTATTCTCAACAAGGTTATTCAATACATGCTGCACGCCTCAATGGGAGTCAAGCAGGACAGGCGCGTGTAATAAGCCGTAAATATAACAATAAGAAAAGTGAGAAGTGTGCACTTGCTTCATTCTCCCGTTACTAATGTATATCTGGCCCACGCAGGGAGATTTCGCAGGGAGAGATACGAAACTCTCCTGCCGGATATTTCTGTGCGCCCAAGGCTGTCAGAATGATTAGATAGTTTTCAACTACGTCTTTTGCCATCGCACGTCTACTTGGAGCTCCATTGTGGTCCTCTATAACTTTTTAAGGCCCTAACAGTAAGGGTGTTACCAGAGCGACAAGAAAATACCCTTAAAGGTGGAAACAGTTTTACAGTGTAGAGCCTGATAATTGATGATGATTAGATGCAGAACGGGTGCCAAGGGAGAGAAGCTCAGTTGAGAACGGCTAAGAACCAGATCGTACGATGCAATTGGGAAATTTGTAAGCGTAAGGTGGTGGTCAGCTGGTGTAATACAAACGGAATTGGAGATCGCTGGGAGAGGCCTCCGTCCGGAGTCTAAAAATTAGGCTGATGATGGCGATTAGGTACAAAATCGCAATAGTACACACAAAAGCATTGCATCTGTCACAATAATGTTCTTGTGGACATGCGGTAAGTAAATGCCCGTTAGACAGGTTTCCAGTTAAACATCGCGCGTGCAAAAACAAGTAGGAAAAGAACTGGAAATCATTATTTCTAGCAAAATATAGAGCTAGAAAATGCAGCGAATTAATTCAGAAGATTCTTCTCAAGCAGCCATTTTTCTTTGTTTGCTTGCTTGTTTGTTTCTCTTCTATTTCATTCCCGTTCCTTCTCAAGGCGATGCCACTGCACGTCCTGGTCTGACACCCAGGGACACTTGGACAGCTGCCTAAAAAACGAACTGGTATGCCACTGCCCGCACGCTCCGCTGGTTAACCTCCCTGCCTTTCCTCCTTTCTCTCTAGCCCTCCCCGCCTCTCTCTCTCTCTCTCCCTACGTACTGTTGACGCCCGCATAAAAGTGCAAGTCAAAGCAAAGATCTAGTCTGCAAACACAGCCGTCCAAGCCAGGGTAAGAAGCGGGAGAGAGTGAGAAACGGTGAAACTCATGTCAGCGGTAGCAGGCAGCTTGGGAACCTAAAGATGGGGTCTCCAAGAAGTGAAAAGGGACGGGAACGGAGGGGTGATTCGTGGGCTGTTTGCCTATGAGGTGACGTGGAACGGCCGCGGCCACTTCCAAAAAGAATTTCGCCGCTTCCTGGCGCGCGCTTCTAGCAGCGACTGTTTGTACAAAGAGTGTCAGACGAGCCATTGTTGCGGCGTCACACTTGCTTTCTCGCGCATCCAACGCTGTTTTTGCAGGACGTGCAGATAAGACCGACAGGCGTGCAGGAAAGCCGAGACGGCGAGAAGAGATTTCAACAAAAAGATGGCTATGCCTCTTGGACGGCGCCGTGCTCTTCTTCTCTCTCTCTCTCTTCCATTCCTATAACTATCTCGGCTTGTTTAGGAGAGAGGCTGCAGCAGTGTTTGAAGAAGGCGGTGTCCTGTCAGCCTCGTTCGTTGCGCATTTCGGGGACCCAATTTGCTTTTTCAAACGGATGCTTCTGGGGCATCCGCGTGTGCAGACAGACCCCTCCTCCCTCCTCCTCCCCGTTGGAGTCGTTAATTTGGTGCAGCTGCTGGGCATTTGGAAACCTGGGGAAGTGTCTTTCTGAATGACAGGTAATTCGGGGCCGCGAAGTGGGTTGCGTAATCTCATGTTTGGCACCGTCAGCAGATCGAGGCTTTTTTGTTTGTTTGTTGCCATTGTTCTTCCTTTTTGACTACCATAAAAGCAGATTTGATCGCTTTACATATAGGTGACGGCAGCTCCTCGGATTGTGAGAGTGAAGAAAGAAAGAATAATGATGTAAGGTCGAAAACAATGTAACAAGTTCACTGAAGCCATCACGACGATAGGTAAAGGTATACGTGAGACGTTGATGTGGTTGGAGACGTTTGTGTGCTTGAAGTTTTGTTAGTTTGTTGTTGCTGCTGATATAGCTCATACTGCTGCTGTTGTCGTCTTCATCATTTTGTTGTTGTCATTCTCATCTTCTTCATCTAGGTGTCATACATTTGCCACTTAGCCAAAGCCATCGGCCCGTATTGTTTCATCCACAGGTGACAGCTCGAGGGAATAAAAACAACCTTCACTCAGGCATAGAACTACGACACTTTTTATTGCGAACATTCTCATTTGTACAATCGAAGAGACCGAAGGCTCAGTCTTTCTGAACGCCGAAGCATCCTTTTATTGAACGTAACTCACCACACGGTGAACACTGGGATAAAAATCAGCCCCTCACCCTCTATATGTTTTAATGTGCGCGTGTTGCGCTTTTCTTCGTGTGCCTCAACCGACGCGCTTGACGGGCTCGTGTTGATGTAAATGTGCAGAGTTTTACTACACTCAGAGAAAAATAAACGTTTCATTTCATTGCTGCCTTAGAGACCATTGCGCCTTTTCGTCATTTTAAATCAACTGTACTTTAAGGAAGCCGTACGAACCACCACCTATGCGCCGTGCGGCAACAACTTCAGCGGGTGTGCTATGTATATGCCACTGCTGCGAATTCCGCCATGTCGGCGATTTCAGCCAATGAGAGGCGGCGTAGCCGGCGCGTTAGCCAATCAGATCTGACAAGGGAACAATTCTGCGATATGGTGCTGGTGTTACAGCACGCCGGGCGTACTTCACGGGAACTTGTTCCCCCTGAGCATGTACCTCAGTCAGGCGAGCTTATTATTATTATTTTTCATGACGATTTTTTCAGGGGCGTTACAAAATGTACGGGGTACAAGTATAGGGAACATGTGCGCTCTAACATAAGAACATTGGTATAACATTTTTAGAACATTGGTAAAACCTGTCATGCGGTATTAGGCTACTAGGCAGTTTCAGAAGTGTGGGGGATCCAAAGTTAGCTGCCGCTGTCGGCCAGACGCGCAAAAGAATGCAAAGAGGGTACGAAAGGACGCGATAGCCGCACGAAGGACATTGAGTTTTTGAGTACGCAAAGCCACTTGGGGACGCTATGTTTCTAAAACTGCCGATTAGCACGCTTATTTTTTATGAAAGGTTCGTAAACGCGGTGTTTCGAAGAAAGGCAGTCAGCAGGCCTAAAAACAAAAACTTTTTCTTTTTCTGATTGCCACGGGGGGCCGTTCCGGAAGCACTACGTCTTGAAAGCCCGCATGCATAAGACCTCTCTCCCGTAAAACAATAACTAATGTATTTCTTTCTTTCTTCCTTTCTTTCTTTCTTTCTTTCTTTCTTTCTTTCTTTCAACGCTGGGCGCAACGAGACAGTCTTCCACATTGTTGCAATCTCACCACGTGAGGCACAAAGGCTCCTAAAGTTTGTCGATTCCCGCCGTGGGGCATCTTCCCATGCGGAAGAAGAACGACTCGCCGCGTTGCACAGAACTACAGCCACATCGCACGTCCACGCATGCAGCGAAGAGTCGGGGGGGGGGGGGGGGCAGCTTCGGCCGGCATGTCCAGCGAACGTCGGCGCGGGTCCTCCTCCCTATGGGGCTGATGCTGCCCGGGCCGGTTTCGGCGATAGTCGGGCAAACAAATAAAAAGGAAAAAGAAATTTCGCCCAATTCTGTCGGGACAAGCCGCGAAATACTTCGCCTCAGCTCGGCCAGCAACAACGACAACTGCTGGGCGAAGAGCGCGAGTGAAAAAACGCGCATCGTATAAGAATTTTAGCTTACAGCAGGAGGGGGCTCGTAATGAAGACAGAGCGGGGGGAACGGGTACACACTGTTGCGAAACTGTCCTGGTCTCGCTTGCCCGAAGGGAGAGACAGATTGAACGATATGAATGAAGAAGGCGCCGTTTGCCATTTTGTAAGCTCTAGGAGCTGAATACTGCCCCTCCCGAAAGCTATGGCATATACCAGACCTCTGAAGTGACAAGAAAATCCGTCTCATTCTTCGATTTTTAGAGGGAACGAGCTGGTCATGACGCCGCGTATGCCAGAACATTCGCAGAAGCATGTCGTCAGAGCACGGAAGTAAGCTTTTAATTACTCGCAAAAGAAGGAAGCAACAATCAATTGAGCTCGGGTCTGCAGTCAGCACTCTGCAATCAGTCTACAACGGTGCAAGGAAATATACCGGAGCGCACAAGCGGTACCGACGGCAATTCATGTCAAGAGCTAAGGATCATCGAAACCTTTGAGAAAGCTATACAAACTGCGTGAGTAAATGTTTAAGCATATACAGTGCGTGTACTCGCTACGAGGAGTAGTCAGAGCTGATTCATACTCCAAGATCTCCATTTTCAACCTGTCAATAAATAAAAGAAGGGGGGGGGGGCAGAGAAGTGAACGATACTTTTATTGAAGTTCAGTGCTCTTTAAAGCGTTCACCGAGGCGCCAACCAATCTGTACCACAGACAGTACCACACTTCGTTTTAGTTCCGTTCACAGATATGTGCAGTTTCGTATAGGCACCGGACGCGGGATGAGTTCGGACCGGTGACGCCTTCATGCGGCGGCGCCACGAATGTAATGGCATGTGACGGCCGGACAGAGCTCAGCAGGCGCTGCTGCCAGCTACGTTGATTTAATATGTTCCGTCGTCTTATCTGTTTTGCGTTGCCCAAGTGCCATGTAAAACCAAATCTGACGAAACACGTGGCGTGTTTAGGTGCGCGAACAGTTACTGAAACATGACTGAAACTGATTGGGCCATTTACTTCAATCGTTTTTCATCGCGGCCTCGCCGGATGGAACGGCGGAAAGACTGGATACGCGCCTTCTGTAGGCAAACAGTGCTCAGCAATTGAAACGCGATAACGGTATACAGTGACAGCGGGAACCTTTGTGACGCATTGTGGCAGCATAATTAAGGCCCCGCGGCGATCACGTAGAGCTCACCTGTGGCGCAAAAAGAAAAAAAAAAGAAATAGAGAAAGAGAGAGAGAGACGGTGGCATCTGCTCGCCCCGAGTATTGGGTTTCGATCGCCGACCATGCATGGTACATTTTTGACGCTGCTTTGCTATGGTCTACTAGTTCTAGCATTAATAAAGCGGCCGTTCATACGGAACACCTTCGTGTCCCATGGGAATTACCCGTCTTCACCTACGCAGCTGTGACGGCTTCGAAGCATGGGCTACGAAGGCGAACACTCACATTTGTATTCGCCATTTTGCCGTGTTATCAGTACATCAGTCTTACTTTTAGGGTATATGTTCCTTCGTCGCGTTTCCAAACTCTAGCTGCGTCCAGCACATGACTGTCTGCTGTGCGTCGACGGCGAACGCAAACAAACCGGCGTGTTCACACTTGCTGCCACTGACGACTCTCGTCGCACTAAGCTGTGTGAAATGGACCATTACCGAATGCTGGGCTAGTTTCTAAGACATTAATGGCGAAGCATTGCAATGATAAAAATAATTACAACGAACAGAGAACGGGAACTTACCGACACATGTGCGATCGGCGAAGCAGCTCAAGAAACAAAAAGGGGGGAGAAGTACGTCTCGTTTGTTTGTTCGTAACTTTAGTGCGCAGCTCTTAGGCGCCCGTTCCTGCGTTTAGCGTTGGCGTAACCGAGCGTACGAGCACAGCTACGGACAAAAGAGTGAACCCGAAGCGCAGCGGAGCACGAAAGACGGTGATAGCGACGAGAGCGCGGGGAGGTAAGCGGAAGAGGAGGGTAGGACGAAATAGTGAGATGAAAAGCGTAGTGCCGCGCAAGACGGGCTCTGCGCAGACGACCGCTACCAGATGGCGCCAGAGTATCACGCCGTCGTCTGTTCACCGATGGCATGCTGAGAGCGCGTCCACCGATACCCTATACGGAAACAAAGCGCTGCATGAGCGCAGGTCTATCTGCGGTGACTGCTGTGAATTGTGCACGCGTAACCCACGCGATGCCTCTCGCGATCTCCCGATTAACGAAGTAGTTGCGCTACACTTTTCTCCGTTCGCCATTTGCCGCGCGAGACAGATTGTCCGCGCAAGCCAGTATATCGTGAAGTGAAAACACGTATAGATTTTGCATTAGAGAGTGCTTTAATCGTCCGTTATTTATTTTTTATTTTTTTACTCCAGAAAGAAAGGCTACAACCTCGGTCGAACCCGAAGGTGATACAATGTCTCGCAGCGGCTTCGTGGCGTTCTGCTACGAGTGAATTACTGGGGAATGAGAGCCGACCCCGAAGGCTGCGTTGCAGTTTAACACAGAGTCTCAAAGCGTTAGCTGCCACCATTCGAGAATGGGACAAACTGAAACGATCCCGCTCGTGTGACGCAAGGAAGAAAGCCATTTATTCTAGTGGCCGAATGGAAGCCAGAGTGCACACAAGAGTGCTCCAGCTCGTGTTCAGTGGGACGTGTACATACGTACCGGTCGTGTCAAAGAATTGTAATGCACTCGAACGACTTTATAACGGAGTACTTATCCTTCGTTATACAGGTCACTTCATAGTAAAGGTCGCACAAACACAGCTTACATATGAACATGAGCAGTCATCCCATTCTAGAGACGTTTGTTGTAGAGGTGCTCGACTGTAGTTGGCGTCGATATGAGAGAAGCATGCCTATAAAGTGTTTAGAAAAAGGTTGTTTCGACAAGAGACGATACGAACACCGAGTCATAATCACGGCACAATTCCACCGGGACGATAACATGTAAGAAACGAAACACCGCGCCCATTAGTGATATTGCATCTGCTATAAAACAAACAATGGACGCGCAAGCCTACGTGTTATCGCTCATGACCACCGCAATCACTCTGGCAATTTTTGTAGTCTTCTGAAAAATACTTTGTCATTGTATGATTAACGACAAAATCAGAACAGTCTTCTTGAACAACTTCGGTAGCAGCTAACACCTCTTAGCTTAATATCTCCTGTGCAAACCCCCTGAAGGGCACAACCGCGATGTTGAAGCTCATATTTGCCAAGAACGCGCTTTTTGAGAGCCGAGAAAAAGAAAAAAAAACGACGTCGACGCTGACCCTCACTTGCAAGAAAAATCGCCTTATGTGAATGTCACCGTGTAAGAATGGTGTTGTGATACTTGCCGTGCCAGTATTGACGTCAAAAAAAAAAAAGAAGAAACGTTGATTGAAGAGTGGCAGATGCCCGTTGGCCCCTGGGGCACATACCCAGCGGTGTGCACGCACCCAGCAATCCCATGTATACATATCCAGTGGAATGTACCTTACACATTTTAGAGCGCAGCTCTTTGGCGTCCGTTCCTGGGTTTCGCGTCATCGTCGGCGTTGTCGTCGGCCTCGTAACCAGCTCCGCCCCCCTTTCATCCCCCCAGCGCTAGCAGCGACCGACTGATACCGCTGGATGCCGCTGACGCCGCTAGAGAGTCAAGATAACGTGACTGCATAGAACACCGTCGTCGCCATGCAGAAAGAGGAGGAAAGGGTCCCCCCCCCCTGTTCTTGTGTGGCGGATAGGGTGCTCTTCAGTTGCCGACGCGCCGGTTATTTCACGTAGACCCCGGCACGTCGACGAATACGTGACCACCTTCCCACGGCTAGACCTGGTTCTTAGCGCTGCGGAAGCGAGGGTATCATATTGTTTGTGTCGGCATCGGCGGCGTTGTCCCTGAAACCAACTCCGCAGCTGGGGTTGACAAACTATCGGCGTCAGCGGCATCAGTCAGTCGCTGCTATCTCTTCCCTCCTCCCTTTATCGTGTTGTCCGCTTGCTGCGCGCGCTTCTGCACCCATCGTTTGCCGCTGGGTGTACACGCCGCCCCCCTCCCCCCTCTTCCTGCGAGTCTCCGGTTGTCAAAGCGCCGGCTCGAACTTAATTCCTTTCTTCGCTCCTCCTCCAATGCAACCCCTGTGCGGTGGCAATCAGAGAGCCAGATCGGTGGCGGCGGATCTGTATATGTGCACCGCCCGAGCCGAAATTGCCGCTGCCGTTCGCCACTGCGAAATTATCTGCCAGTTCTTTCTGAGCCATGAGCGAGACGACCGATGGAAGTCCTCCGTCTGCTGCTGCTGCTGCTGCTGCTAAACGAGCTGCCAGAGCAGAGGCCCAGCGCCGTCGCCGTCAGAATCCAGAGGTGCGTGCCGCCGAAGCAGAAGCTTACCGTCGCCGCCGTCGAGATGATCCAGGAGTACGGGAAATATAAAAAAAAAATTCTGTGATAGCGCATACATGTGTTGCTCGATTTCTTTGCCTCAATCTATCGAAAAGGTGAAACAGCTTATTTGCTGCGCTCAAATTTCGCATTAGGAAGTAACGTAATCGTCGGTAATTTTTTGACACATCATCGGTGACATTTTTTGCGCCCTTCCCCTATTTACACGATTAAGTACGCGACAATGTTACCGTGCATGCACAGCAAAATAACATGTGGAATATAAATTCTGGTGCTCCACGGCTTAGCTTACCGCGCTGAGCCCTGTTGGCGGAGTGCATTTGCATCGTGTCTTCTGCTTTATGTGTTACCTGGTGCCATGAGCGTGGCCTGTCTCGTACAAGTGGCGACCTCTCTCAAAATCAGGCACGCTCAAATGCGTGTTCCGGTACGTCAGGCCCTAAAAGCCGCAGTGCGAAATCACTCGAAGCGTCGTGATTCCCCGTCTTCGTCCCGTCGTCTGCTTCACGTGCCAGTGCTCTGACTCCTGCCGTTCGTGGCGCTGTTGTGGAAGCAGACGCCCGGCGCTGTCGTCTGCTTCCGCTACCCTCCGCCATCTTGGGGAACCTTATCAACAGGCGCGCGCATAGGCCTATAGGTTCCCCAACATGGCGCCGCCGTAAACCGGAAGTCGCGGAGTATCCTTGAATGACGTAAGTGCACACTATGTATTGATTTTACGGTTACGCAAGTTTCCTTATCTCGAGCAGGGACTTCATTTGTCGGGAGCGCGTATCGCGCCTCTTCGTTGTGTCTTTGCCTGCAGTGCTTCAGCGCTCGATTTTCGACGCGAACACTCGACAGCTTGTTCAGTTTACTCTTTTCTAATTACCCCTAGCGTATATACTGTTGCACACACTAACACGTCGTCAAAGACGCATCCGCGTCACCTTTTTTTCCCATTAGACGCCTCCTCCGTCTTCGCAGGGAGCATAGTGACAGCTCACAGAGGCGTGAAATTCTCCCCTCGTCTTTTCCGGGTGACCTGCGCGATCCATCTCCACAGTCAAGTCACCTCCGGCTCGGGAAAGCTGGTAGCGTGATGGAGAAGTGGTCTGCAGGCGCCTCAGAACGCCGCCGCAATGTCTTCAGCCACCTGAACCTAGAACAACCCCAAAAAAATAATAATAATAAAAGAGAAATGTACAAAAAGAAATTATAAGGCAGCTAGCAAAAAGGGGGCAACGGCAAGGCTCCTTCCATAAATCAGGGTGCCTGTCCGCTAGTGATAAATGAAGGACGATAAGGACAAAAAAAAAAAAAAGAAAAGAGCATGCTGCACTCACTGAACATACGAAGCATACGAAGGCGTCTAAACATTTTTTTCGGGACAATACAGCATCTATCCCCCAGCCCACAATTTCTGGGATGTTTCCAAGGTTACGGCTTAATAAACCCCGTCGCCTCATGTTACGAGGTTCAAATAACACACCGTGCGTTCACCTCCACGCTTCTGGTTAGAGAAAGAGGGCGTATAACTTAACGAGCAGCAAACGCGTGTTGTTTGGGCGAAACCCTCATCCAAGTCAAAACATGCACGCGTACAGAAAAGCTGGTCTAATCCACTTCATCACCTGGGCGCACGCACCAGACAAGAAGTAGCCAGGCTCAAACGCCAACGTGTCATCTGGCACCCTGTAGATTAAGACAATAAACCCCGAAAGGAGAGCACGTGGCCGATCAAGCGATGTGTAGGCCTTCCAGTGATGGGCGTGGATGCGGCGACGTTCATCGTTAACATTTACATCGTCCGGCGATTAGCAACGGCGCGTCATAGCAGCCGCAACAGCTCTGTTCATCCCGGCGCTGCTTTGAACGTTCCGGTGGACCGAAGTCTGCCAAAGAGAAAAACAAGAAAGAAAAAAAGGTGATCAGTCACTACACCTCCATCTCGCATGGCTTGCCACTTCAGTGCCCCACCTCTCCCCTTCGTTGCGATGAAAAAGCTTCAGCTTCCTTTTTTTTACTTGCCGTCTGGCCAACTCGCAGACGACAACCGAGGCGTACGACGAAGCATCACCATGTGCGCGCACATACAGTAAAGACACAACTGAAGGACAAAAAAAAAAGAAAATGTAATTAAGAAGAAGAAAGGCGCTTTCTGCCGTAATAGCTTCACGCATAAGGAGTGTCTCGCGTTAAAAAGCCATCCATAACGAAAGCGCTTGTGCCCTGAGCGTTATGTATACACGTAACGCCGCGAAGCGTCTGGCTACCTGGCGTGTGTTGTTTGGGCTGCCGGTTCCACCACTGCTGCGCTGCTTCTGATGTTCTATGTGAGGCAACGTCGTGTACATAAATACATTCTCGGTGGCGAGGTTGTATCGTATTACGCGACGTCAGTTGAGGCTATAGAAAGCAGGCTTCTGATGGAGCAGACGTCTCAGGGGCACCTTGCTTGAGATCCTTGTGGAGATTATTCCTGCTCCTTGAAGCTTAGGGACCCTTGCAGAGCACGCCGTAATTTGTGATACGTCATGATTTGTAGTGCGCGAGATATAGCTGCATAATACATATGCCTTTCAGAATGCTTGCTGAGGCGAGACCAACACTTAACACGGTTTGAATCTGGGTTAATCGGTGCATGTCGACTAGCTTTGTCAGCACGACTTCCAACAAGAACATTGCATAAAGGCGACAACCACACCGTAGTCATATTTGTCCCATTTCTGTCGTATGCACGAGCAGTTTGTGTGAACTTACGCAGGCCAGAACTGGCCGAGAGCAATGAAACCTGTGCTGTCCTCACGAGGCCATTCATTTCTTCGGCGAATCATTAAAAGCATCGATCTCTCACGCACGTGCGCAGATCGTTCCGGGCACAGATCCTTTCCGTTGCTTACATTTCGCAATTGTCTTGCCGTCTCGACAACTGAGCATTTCTTCTGAAGTACTATAAGAACATCTGCAAAGGAAGACACATGTACGCGCAGTTTTCTCTTGCAAGTTGATCGTTGAAAGCCCAAACGTCCGCCCCTGACCAAGAAGTTCATGCAAATAGCGCCCACCAAGTCACTTGAAAACATGCCCTCCCTCTGCGCGCACAGATGGACCGCACGAAACACCTGCAGCGCATGAAATGTTAAACACGTATACACCTTGTATGATTACAAGAACACAACTGCATCTAGCTTGATCGTACAATACGGTCAGTACCTCTATTCGTCTCCCTGATGATCTCTGTGTTGTATGTCCCGACTTGCAAACGCGTTCAGCGTTACCTCATGCGTCGCGTGAATACGCTATTGTATGCATACGACGCAGCATGCGTTAATGTCGGGCACACCAAAGAATGGTTTCCGAGAGGAGCAGCTCGTGCGCGGAGGGATCAAAGGTCAAGCAGCGCGCAGTTCAATCCGTGGTGGCACCATCGCGGCACCATCGGGGGTCGACGGAGGAAATTGGCGGTTCGCCGGCGAGGCCCAGCCGAGATGCGCGCCTCGAAGGTTGCCCACAGGGCGGACAGCGGCGGCGGCCTGGAAGACAACGGCGCGCTTCAGCGGCTGCCGGCGACCTTGCCGCGTACACACCGTGCAATGTGGCTAAGGGAGCCGCCTCCGCGAGGTGATCCATCAGCTTTGAAGAGCCGACCATTTATCTTGCCCTTGAGCCGAGAAGACGCGGGAGCAAACGTCGATCTGCTATGGACGCACGCTGTCGCTGGCATGCCTTCGGCGAATATCCCCTGCGTATACTCGCCCGCCCGGCCATCGCAGGTTCGGCTGCGCTCTCGGACAGGTGGATCTCGCGAGCGCGTTTGCTTGGATGCGCGTGCTTCTTGCGTGTGTTCGCGTATTCGTGTATGTATGTGCTTGTGCGCGTGCGCGGACGAGTGCGCCCACCAGATTCACGGCTGAGGAGGAGCGTGAGCAGGGCAGCTGGTGTCTACGTCGGATCGGCACGCTATTTAAGAACAGTATATATAGAGCGCTGGAAACCCCATTCTGGTATAGAGGGATTCCGATTCTCTCTCATTTAACTGTTTTTCTAAAGTCGTGTACTTCCAGATGTAGTAATTTCTAGAATGCAAAGCACTATACAATCTTAAAAAGAAATTACATTCTTAGGGCGCTTACCTTGTCTCCAAGCAATCATCGTCCCCTATCTTGCGGGCATTCCCTTTAACGGTTTGCGCTCTCTATGGTTTCCTCCGATTCTTCCCTCATGCCGGCTGCAGAAGACCCGGACCCTGTCGACCTCGAGTATTCAGACATCGTGAACTACCACAGGGGGAGTCGTTTGCGGTATCCACCACCCCATCGAAATCTAAAGACAGAGGATGCCGCTGCCTGGCGTAGGCTCCAGACAGGCACTTAGACGAACCTACACGTATTACATCACACACACCCCACAGCCTACAGGGACGAATGCAGGGGGTGCGGGGTCACACCAACCCTATACCACTTTACGTGGGAGTGCACGTTACACAACACGGAACACCAATACCCTAACAACACGAGGGAGCAATGGGAGGCACTGCTGTCCAACACGGCCCTCGACGACTAGCTCAAGCTGATCTGCAGTCGAAGAGCTGAGAGGATGGCAAGAGCCAGCGGAGCCCTGCACTAGGGGCCCCGACCATTAGCGATTATTCTGATTGTTCTTTTAATAAAGTTTATCTATCTATGTATAGTTTCCTGTCAGGAATGGTCACGCTGATAACGCGCATGCCGCTCGTGACTTGAAAGTACCGGGAGCTTAGCGTTAAAGAAAGGAAACACACTCAATATAGATTGCGATTGTAAGTTTCGGGGACAAGGTAAGCTGCAAAAGATGAGAATTTTCTTGTCGAATATTAAGAAAACTTCGCGCTATTTGGAACTTACCTAGTCCCCAAAAAATAATCCTCATATGTATATATTGCCACCATTTCCTTTCTTTAACGCTAAGCGCCCAGCACTTCCTTGTCGCTAACGGCATGTGCGTTATCAGACTGACATAGCATTCTTGACAGGAATGTAGTGAGCGCAAGAGATTTCAAGAAAGAAAACGTACGTAAGATGGATGGCAATTATTGTCTGAAACAAGAAACACACCAAAAGGCAAACCCATTCTCTTATTGGGTATTGGCGTCAAAACTATCGAATTCGTCGGAAGGTGGTAATTGCGTTAGAAATATGCGTAGTCCGACGGTTGGGAATTGGCGTATATTTGTCTGTAAGGATTCAAATATAGTCGTATGTAGGCGTACGTCGAAGGTTAATCTGAGTCCCGGGGAGGTATTCTGTAAGAGTACACGTACTGGACATGTCAATTTCGTCTGCTGGTGAAGTGATGATTGGCTGTGACGCCACGCCCAGTCAATCACCAGAACTTCACCAGCAGACGAAGCGTACATGTCCACTAGGTGTACTCTTACGGAATACCTCCCCTGCAAGGCTTTTCAGCGCATCGTGGTTTCGATTTCCAGCCCGGAAATGTGGTTGAGTCTCAGTGCTCGTGCTATATACGATAAGTCACTGTGCTCGCGCAGGTTTACTGGTATAGTTGGTGTACACTGACAAGGAGGAAAGGAGCCAATCTTGTACGTAAGACAGGATCTGACGTTCCCGTTGGGTATGGGTTGAAAACTATAGGTCCATTCTATTGGCCTGCACTTCGCTGTTCGTTTCACCAGTTCAACATGGCGGCGTCTGCACGTCGCCATTCTTTTCACTCAGTGCAGGCCTCGTGTAGGACGAGTTGGCAGGTTACCTGCAGTCGTCACGAAGGTGGTGCAGCGTTCGTGCAGCAGCTGATGGGCCGGATCGGCAGCATCGAGCGAGAACTAGCCATCACCGAGCTGGCGGGAACTAGTCCGTAAAATGCAGGGTGAATCGAATGGGCCCTGTACCGTCATTCACTCTGAGCTGCTATAAACGTGTCGCCCACGTCGTTAAGCCTAAAAGATAGCATCGCGAATTTCCGCCTTATCTCGCACCGCTTTTCGTCCTCGCGGGTGCACAGCAACGCCCGCGATAATGACGCAACTACAGGTGCGAACAACGCGCTTCATCTGCTTCAATATATCGGCCGCCCGGGCATCCCTATCACTCTTTTTTTGTAACATCCATCCATCGCGGTCTGCTCCTCAGTCTACGAGCAGCTTTCATGCTGCGAGCCAACCGAACTCAGTCCCGTCTTTGAACCTCAGAACGACGACAGCGAACGCCGCGAGCATAAGAGATCGCGTAGTAAGACACATCTCTTGCAAATGATCTCGGAAGTCATTTGTCGCATCCTTTAGTGTCCCGCGCAAGAAACTGAGTAGCACAGCAAAAGCAGAAGCTAAATAAGAAGACAGGCGGGGTAACAGAAAGCCTCGATTCGCATGGTCACCGCGGCCAATCAAGTTGGAGCGCACCAAAGGACGCCGCACTGCGCGCGTTTGCGCCAGCGGGATACTGCCGGCCGCATAGACTATATCAGCCAGCGGTCCGAGTATGTGTACACCAGCCCGCCCAGCCCGCAGGCACGATACGAGCAGGCTAATCTCGTCTCGCCATCCTAGCAGCCCAGCGCGCGCGCGCGAGCCTGCATATACGCATGCAGCAGCAAGCGCCCTTGAGAAGGAAAGGGACGCGCGTCAGTGACTGAGCACCACGCGCCACAGAGAAGATGAGCGCGCGGCGCATAGCGCCTTCTTTCGCGCGCTCTGAAGGTACGGTTGGCGAGGGGTGTTCGTATGTAAAGCAAGACTGTTATAGTGCGTTTGGGAAAGGGGTGGGTGGGGGGGACGACGCATTGCGCGTAAAGTGAGGAAGAGGCGAACGCAGGAAGAAGACGGAGAGGCTCGGTGACGCGGAACCATTAGTCAAGTCGACGCGAGCGGCACATCGAGACGCCTCCGACGGAGACGACGCCGGGTCCGGGCTTGATTAATGGAATCGCGCCGCCGAGCCAGCCGCGGACGCGCGGTAACCCGGCTCGTCGACACCGGGGGTCAGCGTGCCGCCCGCATCCGAGCCAGGTTCGTATACGTGCGCACGTATAGAGGACAAGGAGGGAGCTAGGGAAGCCGCGTAGCAACGCGTCGGCGCGCTTCCACAGGCACGCGCAGCCGCCAGGTGAGCGTTGTAGTGTGGAGAGAGAGAGAGAGAGAGAGAGAGCGGCAAAGGAAAGACAGGGAAGTTAACCAGAGACTATCTCCAGTTGGCTACCCTGTACTGAAGGAGGGGCGAAGGGATGCGACAGGTGAGAGACAGAATAGGATTTAAAAAAAAAAAAGTGGTAGTGTGTAGGTGGGCAGCGTAAGTGAGCGGAGGCTGCAGGGCGTTCGTAAGAAGCGCGTAACAAGGCTGCGTATAGACAGATGCGCGCGTGCGGGCGTGTGTACCTTCTTTGGTTCACATCTGTAAACAAATTGGAGCAACCGGTGCAAGCGTCAAAAATCACTTTGAACCTCAGAACGCTGTGCGCTGTGTGTAAACCCAAAAAGGCGGGAAGGACGGGCACACAAAACACGGAAAAAAATCATTGCTGCGCATTTTGCGAATGGTGCGCCGAACGAATTGCGCCCCATTCCTTTGTCGGTGTTTTCTGTACCCGTCTTTTCGTTTAGCACATATAGCGCAAGGGGAAAGTATGACAGCAACAACAAAAAGAAAAAGGAAAAGTGCTTGAACTGATGACGCAGGAAAAGATATGGAAATGGCTGTCTTTTGATAGAACTCGTTAGTGAGTCAACTTAAATTCGTTCGGTCTGTTTGTAGCCCATAGCCTTCTTATAACGTGTTGAGCGTTCACCGTGGCAGCGCTAACTGAAGAGAACGCAGGGACAAAAAAAAAATGTAAGGTAAAGAAATGAGACGTAGTGGACAGAACGAGAGCTGCACATAACTGAGCTGCGTCGCACAGTTGCTGAAATTCGCGCACCCGCAATCACCGCTCACTACTAAGGGTAAATACCACACGTGGTTGCTCTGTGCACAACGCTTCCTTTCTCATCCTATCCATCTGGAGTTGCATGCTGGGTAGGACACCATGCAAACACCTCTGCAGGATCCAGTAAAGAGTATCTTTCTCTCTCGCTCTCTTTCTCTCTCTCTCTCTCTCTAGGTACAAGGTAGAACAATGTTTGAAAAGAATGCACGTGTATATATCGATGTCGCAAGGAGATGCTTGACAAAAGAACCATGACAAAGCAACTTTACCATAGGGCATATATACACAGAATCTGCAAATTCTGTATATACTTCTTGCGCTTCAGCCACGCGAGTGCGAAGCATTCAATCAAGTACGACGACTCCTTCTCTGTTTGCTTGCGCGGACGTTACAGAAAGTAGTCCGCAGAGCGTTCTACAAAACTTGCGTTAGCGAACTCTCCGGCACTATGTAGTGTCTACCGGAAACGCAGGCACGGCTTCAACCATCATCATGAGAATGACGGTTATTAGGCACATGTGATTCGCCTGAGCAATTCTTCCTTCTGACCTAAAACGACTTCGCAAACTGATCGCTTTCAGCAACATACCCCGCTATAAGTGCATCAACTCGCAATAATTACGCACGTGCGCGGAAGCTCGTTCTCTTATTGCGTTTAGAAAAAAAAATGTGATTGCTTGGAAATTTAGAAAGATAACGCACACTAAGACAGCCACGAGAACGAGTGAAGTCGCAAGAGCGAAGGTTGCCAAATTTAATCTGCTACGCACTATTCCGAAGGCTGTAATGAACGATTGCGGTCCTGTAGCTCTCTACCGTATATTTGAGTTGGAACCTCCGTGCAGTATAGTAGAGATAAAGTGTACGGCACTAAGTCGACGCGCTGTCTA